>NW_027509504.1:14090-14744 GCF_048541705.1 Temnothorax americanus | reverse complement strand
ACGCACACAGCCACGCAGATTATGAACTTCGTGAATTTGCCTAGCGAGGTAACGACCGCGAGCGAAAGCCAACACGCCGCGCGGGAATTGGAAATAATTCGGACCCCGGGAGGTACGACGCGAGCGAAAGCAACACGCCGCGCGGATGGAAAAATTCGGCCCGTACGGACGCCGGGGTAAGACGCGAGCAAAGCAACACGCCGCGAGAGGACTTGGATATTTTAGACACGTCACACCCACACGCACGCACCCACACGCACCACACGCAACGCCATATGCAATCCGGCATTTGCCCGTAGACGGAGGTAACGACCGCGAGCGAAAGCAACACGCCGCGCGGGACTTGGAAATAATTCGGCCCCGTACAGGAGCCGCGCGTAACGACAGCGAGCGAAAGCAACACGCCGCGGGGGAGGACTTAGACGACAATACATCGGCACACACAGACGACGCACGATTTGATTCGTGCATTTGCCTAGCGGACGGACGACGCGGCGAAAGCAACACGCCGCGCGGGACTTGGAAATAATTCGGCCCCGTACGGACGCCGGAGGTAACGACCGCGAGCGAAAGCAACACGCCGCGAGAGGACTGTGTATATTTTAGACACGTCACACCCACACGCACGCACACACACGCACACGCACGCATATT
>NW_027509504.1:12305-14062 GCF_048541705.1 Temnothorax americanus | reverse complement strand
ACCGCGAGCGAAAGCAACACGCCGCGCGGGACTTGGAAATAATTCGGCCCCGTACGGACGCCGGAGGCGAGGGTAACGACGCCGCGAGGAAAGAACAACGCGCGAAGGACGTTGATATTTAGACACGTCACGCACACGCACGCAACACACGCCACGCACGCATATTGAATTTCGGCATGCCCTAGCGGAGGTAACGACCGCGAGCGAAAGCAACACGCCGCGCGGGACTTGGAAATAATTCGGCCCGTACGGACGCCGGAGGTAACGACCGCGAGCGAAAGCAACACGCCGCGAGAGGACTGTGTATATTTTAGACACGTCACACTCACACGCACGCACACACACGCACACGCACGCATATTTGAATTTCCGTGCATTTGCCCTAGCGGAGGTAACGACCGCGAGCGAAAGCAACACGCCGCGCGGGACTTGGAAATAATTCGGCCCGTACGGACGCCGGAGGTAACGACCGCGAGCGAAAGCAACACGCCGCGAGAGGACTGTGTATATTGTAGTCACGTCACACCCTCTCGCACGCACACACACGCACACGCACGCATATTTGAATTTCCGTGCATTTGCCCTAGCGGAGGTAACGACCGCGAGCGAAAGCAACACGCCGCGCGGGTTGGAAATCGGCCCTACGGACCGGAGCACGACGCGGCGAAAGAACACGCCGGCGGGATTGGAAATAATTCGGCCGTACGACGCCGGAGGACGACCGCGAGCGAAGCAACACGCGCGAGAGGATGGATATTTAGAGTCAATACACACGCAACCCGCACACGCGTTTTGAATTCCGCATTGCCTAGCGGAGGTACGACGCGAGCGAAAGCAACACGCGCGCGGGACTGGAAATATCGGCCCCGTAGGACGCGGAGGTACGACCGCGAGCGAAAGCAACGCGCGGGGATTGAAACACACGACACACAGCCGGAAGACGGCGCTAGGTAACGACCGCGACGAAAGCACACGCCGCGCGGGATTGTAGACCGCGGCAACACCGCCGCGGGGATAACGGCCGAGACGCCAAACACACGCGAGTTTATTCGCACACCACCGACACCACGACACGCACGCATGTCCGCCAGGAAGAGCCGGGAAATCGCCGGGGGTAGACGCACACACAAGAGATTTTGAATCATCGCCCCCAGACGCAGGAGTGAATCCGGCATTGCCAGCGGATGAAAGACGGCCCCTAAACAGAACCCCGCGACGAAACAACGCCCGGACGCCTGTTGTAATTTCGCAGCGAGCACACGCGCGAAACGCAACCTCGGACTAATCACGCCCACGGCGCGAGGTCGACACGGATGCGAGCGAAAGAACGCCGCGAGGAAATAACGGCCCCGTACGGGCCGGAGGTCACGACGCGACGAAAGCAACGCCGCGGGATGGAAATAATTCGGCCCGTACGGAGCCGGAGGTGGACGACGCGACGAAAGCAACACCGCGAGAGGACGTGATATTTAGACACGTCACACCCACACGCCCACACCGACACGCACGCATTTGAATTTCTTTGCCTAGCGGAGGAACGACCGACGAAAGCAACACGCGCGCGGGACTTGGAAATATTGCCCCGTACGGACGCCGGAGGTAACGACCGCGAGCGAAAGAAAGCCGCGAGGGATTGTAATTTTAGACACGTCACACCCACGCGCACGACGCACACGACCGCAGATTTGAATTCCTGCATTTGCCTAGGGGTATGTGACGCAAACACCGCGCGCGAACAACACGGCCGGTAGTATTCG
>NW_027509504.1:4281-10034 GCF_048541705.1 Temnothorax americanus | reverse complement strand
AAAGCAACACGCCGCGCGGGACTTGGAAATAATTCGGCCCCGTACGGACGCCGGAGGTAACGACCGCGAGCGAAAGCAACACGCCGCGCGGGACTTGGAAATAATTCGGCCCCGTACGGACGCCGGAGGTAACGACCGCGAGCGAAAGCAACACGCCGCGAGAGGACTGTGTATATTTTAGACACGTCACACCCACACGCACGCACACACACGCACACGCACGCATATTTGAATTTCCGTGCATTTGCCCTAGCGGAGGTAACGACCGCGAGCGAAAGCAACACGCCGCGCGGGACTTGGAAATAATTCGGCCCCGTACGGACGCCGGAGGGTAACGACCGCGAGCGAAAGCAACACGCCGCGAGAGGACTGTGTATATTTTAGACACGTCACACCCACACGCACGCACACACACGCACACGCACGCATATTTGAATTTCCGTGCATTTGCCCTAGCGGAGGTAACGACCGCGAGCGAAAGCAACACGCCGCGCGGGACTTGGAAATAATTCGGCCCCGTACGGACGCCGGAGGTCACGACCGCGAGCGAAAGCAACACGCCGCGCGGGACTTGGAAATAATTCGGCCCGTACGGACGCCGGAGGTAACGACCGCGAGCGAAAGCAACACGCCGCGAGAGGACTGTGCTGTGTATATTTTAGACACGTCACACTCACACGCACGCACACACACGCACACGCACGCATATTTGAATTTCCGTGCATTTGCCCTAGCGGAGGTAACGACCGCGAGCGAAAGCAACACGCCGCGCGGGACTTGGAAATAATTCGGCCCCGTACGGACGCCGGAGGTAACGACCGCGAGCGAAAGCAACACGCCGCGAGAGGACTGTGTATATTTTAGACACGTCACACCCACACGCACGCACACACACGCACACGCACGCATATTTGAATTTCCGTGCATTTGCCCTAGCGGAGGTAACGACCGCGAGCGAAAGCAACACGCCGCGCGGGACTTGGAAATAATTCGGCCCCGTACGGACGCCGGAGGTCACGACCGCGAGCGAAAGCAACACGCCGCGCGGGACTTGGAAATAATTCGGCCCGTACGGACGCCGGAGGGCACGACCGCGAGCGAAAGCAACACGCCGCGAGAGGGGAGGACTGTGTATATTTTAGACACGTCACACTCACACGCACGCACACACACGCACACGCACGCATATTTGAATTTCCGTGCATTTGCCCTAGCGGAGGTAACGACCGCGAGCGAAAGCAACACGCCGCGCGGGACTTGGAAATAATTCGGCCCCGTACGGACGCCGGAGGTAACGACCGCGAGCGAAAGCAACACGCCGCGAGAGGACTGTGTATATTTTAGACACGTCACACCCACACGCACGCACACACACGCACACGCACGCATATTTGAATTTCCGTGCATTTGCCCTAGCGGAGGTAACGACCGCGAGCGAAAGCAACACGCCGCGCGGGACTTGGAAATAATTCGGCCCCGTACGGACGCCGGGGGTAACGACCGCGAGCGAAAGCAACACGCCGCGAGAGGACTGTGTATATTTTAGACACGTCACACCCACACGCACGCACACACACGCACACGCACGCATATTTGAATTTCCGGAAGAGCGCCGAGCAGGGAAAACGACCGCGAGCGAAAGCAACACGCCGCGCGGGACTTGGAAATAATTCGGCCCCGTACGGACGCCGGAGGTAACGACCGCGAGCGAAAGCAACACGCCGCGAGAGGACTGTGTATATTTTAGACACGTCACACCCACACGCACGCACACACACGCACACGCACGCATATTTGAATTTCCGTGCATTTGCCCTAGCGGAGGTAACGACCGCGAGCGAAAGCAACACGCCGCGCGGGACTTGGAAATAATTCGGCCCCGTACGGACGCCGGAGGTCACGACCGCGAGCGAAAGCAACACGCCGCGCGGGACTTGGAAATAATTCGGCCCGTACGGACGCCGGAGGTAACGACCGCGAGCGAAAGCAACACGCCGCGAGAGGACTGTGTATATTTTAGACACGTCACACCCACACGCACGCACACACACGCACACGCACGCATATTTGAATTTCCGTGCATTTGCCCTGCCCTAGCGGAGGTAACGACCGCGAGCGAAAGCAACACGCCGCGCGGGACTTGGAAATAATTCGGCCCCGTACGGACGCCGGAGGTAACGACCGCGAGCGAAAGCAACACGCCGCGAGAGGACTGTGTATATTTTAGACACGTCACACCCACACGCACGCACACACACGCACACGCACGCATATTTGAATTTCCGTGCATTTGCCCTAGCGGAGGTAACGACCGCGAGCGAAAGCAACACGCCGCGCGGGACTTGGAAATAATTCGGCCCCGTACGGACGCCGGAGGTCACGACCGCGAGCGAAAGCAACACGCCGCGCGGGACTTGGAAATAATTCGGCCCGTACGGACGCCGGCGGTAACGACCGCGAGCGAAAGCAACACGCCGCGAGAGGACTGTGTATATTTTAGACACGTCACACTCACACGCACGCACACACACGCACACGCACGCATATTTGAATTTCCGTGCATTTGCCCTAGCGGAGGGGTAACGACCGCGAGCGAAAGCAACACGCCGCGCGGGACTTGGAAATAATTCGGCCCCGTACGGACGCCGGAGGTCACGACCGCGAGCGAAAGCAACACGCCGCGCGGGACTTGGAAATAATTCGGCCCGTACGGACGCCGGAGGTAACGACCGCGAGCGAAAGCAACACGCCGCGAGAGGACTGTGTATATTTTAGACACGTCACACTCACACGCACGCACACACACGCACACGCACGCATATTTGAATTTCCGTGCATTTGCCCTAGCGGAGGTAACGACCGCGAGCGAAAGCAACACGCCGCGCGGGACTTGGAAATAATTCGGCCCCGTACGGACGCCGGAGGTAACGACCGCGAGCGAAAGCAACACGCCGCGAGAGGACTGTGTATATTTTAGACACGTCACACCCACACGCACGCACACACACGCACACGCACGCATATTTGAATTTCCGTGCATTTGCCCTAGCGGAGGTAACGACAGCGACCGCGAGCGAAAGCAACACGCCGCGCGGGACTTGGAAATAATTCGGCCCCGTACGGACGCGGGGGGTGACGACCGCGAGCGAAAGCAACACGCCGCGAGAGGACTGTGTATATTTTAGACACGTCACACCCACACGCACGCACACACACGCACACGCACGCATATTTGAATTTCCGTGCATTTGCCCTAGCAGCGGTAACGACCGCGAGCGAAAGCAACACGCCGCGCGGGACTTGGAAATAATTCGGCCCCGTACGGACGCCGGAGGTCACGACCGCGAGCGAAAGCAACACGCCGCGCGGGACTTGGAAATAATTCGGCCCCGTACGGACGCCGGAGGTAACGCCCGCGAGCGAAAGCAACACGCCGCGAGAGGACTGTGTATATTTTAGACACGTCACACCCACACGCACGCACACACACGCACACGCACGCATATTTGAATTTCCGTGCATTTGCCCTAGCGGAGGTAACGACCGCGAGCGAAAGCAACACGCCGCGCGGGACTTGGAAATAATTCGGCCCCGTACGGACGCCGGAGGTCACGACCGCGAGCGAAAGCAACACGCCGCGCGGGACTTGGAAATAATTCGGCCCGTACGGACGCCGGAGGGAACGACCGCGAGCGAAAGCAACACGCCGCGAGAGGACTGTGTATATTTTAGACACGTCACACCCACACGCACGCACACACACGCACACGCACGCACTTCCGTGCATTTGCCCTAGCGGAGGTAACGACCGCGAGCGAAAGCAACACGCCGCGCGGGACTTGGAAATAATTCGGCCCCGTACGGACGCCGGAGGTCACGACCGCGAGCGAAAGCAACACGCCGCGCGGGACTTGGAAATAATTCGGCCCCGTACGGACGCCGGAGGATAAGACCACGAGCGAAAGCAACACGCCGCGCGGGACCTGGAAATAATTCGGCCCGTACGGACGCCGGACGGGAGGAAGCAGCACAAGAACGCGCTGGAATTGGCGCGGAGCGGGTACGCGGCGAAGACCGCGCGGATGATACGGCCAGGACGCGGGAACACGCGCACAAACGCGGGATTGGAATGGCCTAGCGGAGGTAGACCGCGAGCGAAGAACGCGCGAGGAGGTATTGCGTACCAACGCACACAGCACACGCGCGAACGATTGCCACGGAGTAGCCGCGGCGAGACCGCGGACGGAAATTCGGCCGTACGGACCGGTCACGACGCGAGCGAAGAACGCGCGCGGACTGGAAATGGCGTAGGACGGGATAAGAGCGAGCGAAGAACAGCGGGATGGATTGCGTCCCCGCGACAACGCCCGCGATACGTGCCCAGGAAAGCAAAACGCCGCGGATGGATATTGCACACCAGACGACAACAGCGCGATTGATTTCGGCCACGGCGACGCGAAAAGCAACGCCGCGGACTTGAATAATTCGGCCGTAGGCGCGGGGGGAAGACGCGGCGAAAGCAAACGCCGCGAGAGGGAGGTTATTAGACACGTCCACCCACGCACGCACCACGACACAGATATTGAATCCGTGCATGCCTAGCGGAGGTAACGACGCGAGCGAAGCAACAGCCGCGCGGACTTGGAAAAATACGCCGTACGGGCGGATCGCCCCGACGAGACCGCCGGGGGAGAACGGCCGCGGAGGGACGTAGAACGACCGAGCAAACAGCACGCGCAGAGGATTAATTTAGACACGTCACACCACAGACGCACACAACGACACGACGCAATTGAATTCCGGCATTGGCCTAGCGGAGGTAACGACGCGAGCGAAAGCAACACGCGCGCGGGACTTGGAAATAATTTNGCCCCGTACGNACGCCGGAGGGTAACGACCGCGAGCGAAAGCAACACGCCGCGAGAGGACTGTGTATATTTTAGACACGTCACACCCACACGCACGCACACACACGCACACGCACGCATATTTGAATTTCCGTGCATTTGCCCTAGCGGAGGTAACGACCGCGAGCGAAAGCAACACGCCGCGCGGGACTTGGAAATAATTCGGCCCCGTAAGGACGCCGCCGATGTAACGACGCGAGCGAAAGACAAACCGCCGCGAGGGACTGTGTATATTTTAGACACGTCACACCACACGCACGCACACACACGCACACGCACGCATATTTGAATTTCCGTGCATTTGCCCTAGCGGAGGAAACGGGGACGAGGCGAGGAGACACCGCGCGAGGACTGGAATATGCCGTCACACACGCCGCAGCGAAAGCACACGCGGGACTTGGAATAATTGGCCCGTACGGACGCCGGAGGTAACGACCGCGAGCGAAAGCAACACGCCGGAAGCAGGAAACACCGAGGAAAAAGCCCAGAACGCCCGAGCGCGGAAGACCGCGAAACAGCGGGGAGGAATGCGACCCGAAGACGACAAACCCGCGGGAGCCGGACGAACGTACGACCAGAGAGGGACCGAGGAAGCAACCCGCGGGATAAATAACCCACGCGAGACGAGAGAGCAGCCAAAAATGGCCCGGACGGAAAAGGCACGACGCGAGGAGGTACTAAGCACGAAACCCGCGCGGACGAACTGGCACAATTGGACCGTGATTTCCGCGGAGGTAACGACCGCGAGCGAAAGAACACGCGCGAGGGACTGTGGATAGAAGTCGCACCGACACGCACGACAACACCCGAGGAAGACCGCACTGAATCCGCACGCACCCAGGACGG
>NW_027509504.1:1567-3958 GCF_048541705.1 Temnothorax americanus | reverse complement strand
GCCGCGCGGGACTTGGAATTCGGCCCGACGGACGCCGAGTAACGACCGCGAGCGAAACAACACCCGCGGCTTGATATCCCCGAACCACCCGGAGTCACGACCACGAACACACCCGCGCGGACTTGGAATAATCGCCCGTACGACCCGGAGTCGACCGCGACGAGCACACGCCGGACGGATTTCCTCACCAACGCACGAACACCGCCGCATTGAATTCGGCCCCTGCGGAGGTAACGACGCGACGAAGCACCGCCGCGCGGACTTGGAATATTCGGCCCTACGCGCCGGTACACCGCGAGCGAAGCACACGCGCGCGGACTTAATATCGCCGTCGGACGCCGAGGTCGACCGCGAGCAAAGCACCGCCGCGAGGGACTGTGTAATTTGACCTCCACCCACCACGCACACCACGCACCCACCATATTTAATTTCCGCATTGCCCAGCGGAGACGCCCACGAAAGCAACACCCGCGCGGGACTTGGAATAATTCGGCCCCGTACGGACCCGGAGGTAACGACCGGAGCGAAAGCAACACGCCGCGAGGACTGTGTATATTTTAGACACGTCACACCCACACGCACGCACACACACCACACGCACCATATTTGAATTTCCGTGCATTTGCCCTGGGTAACGACCGCACGAAGCACACCCCGCGGGACTGGAATAATCGGCCTACGACGCCGAGTCGACCGCGAGCGAACACACCCGCGCGGGACTGGAAATATTTCGGCCCGGGTAGGACCGCGGAGGGTAAAACCCACGCGCAACAGCAACACACCCGCGAGGACTGTGTATATTTAGACACGCACACCACACACCCACCACCAGCACACGCACGCATTTTGAATTTCCCTCATTTGCCCTAGCGGAGTACGACCGCGACGAAACACACGCCGCGCGGGACTTGAAATATTCGGCCCCGTACGACGCCGGAGGTCACGACCGCGAGCGAAACAACACGCCGCGGGGACTTGGAAATATTTGGCCCGTACGGACCCGAGTACGACCGCACGAAAGCAACACGCCGCGGACTGGAAATAATTCGTCCACCCTACGCGGAGGTAACGCCGCGAGCAAGCACACGCCGCGAGACTGTGATATTTCCCTACGACGGTCACCGCGAGCGAAAGCAACACGCCCGCCCGGACTTGGAAATATTCGGCCCCTACGGACGCCGGAGGTACGACCGCGAGCGAAAGCAACACCGCCGCGCGGGACTTGGAAATAATTCGGCCCCGTACGGACCGCCGGACGGGGTACACGACCGCGAGCGAAAGCAACACGCCGCGAGAGGACTGTGTATATTTTAACACGTCACACCCACACGCACGCACACACACGCACACGCACGCATATTTGGAATTTCCGTGCATTTGCCCTAGCGGAGGGTAACGACCGCGAGCGAAAGCAACACGCCGCGCGGGACTTGGAAATAATCGGCCCCGTACGGACGCCGGAGGGTAACGACCGCGAGCTGAAAGCAACACGCCGCGAGAGGACTGTGTATATTTTAGACACGTCACACCACACGCACGCACACACACCTCACAGCAACGCCATAATTTGAAGTTTTCCGTGCATTTGCCCTACGGCTGGTAAGGTTAACGACCCCGCGAGCGGAAGCGAAAGCAACGCCGGCGCGGAACTTGGAAATAATTCGGCCCCGTACGGACGGCCGGAGGTCACGGACCGCGAGCGCGAAAGCAACACGCCGCGCGGGACTTGGAAGTAATTCGGCCCGTACGGACGCCGGAGGTAGCGACCGCGAGCGAAAGCAACACGCCGCGAGAGGACTGTGTATATTTTAGACACGTCACACCCACACGCACGCACACACACGCACACGCACGCATATTTGAATTTCCGTGCATTTGCCCTAGATCGGAAGAGCGCCGCGTAGGGAAACAACACGCCGCGCGGGACTTGGAAATAATTCGGCCCCGTACGGACGCCGGAGTACGACTGCGAGCGAAAAGCAAACACGTCGCGATCTGACTGTGTATATTTTAGACACGTCACACCCACACGCACGCACACACACGCACACGCACGCATATTTGAATTTCCGTGCATTTGCCCTGGCGGGCGCACCGCTGGACTCCGAAAACAATGCGCCACGCGGTACGCGGTAATAATTCGGCCCCGTACGGACGCCGGAGGTCACGACCGCGAGGCGAAAGCAACACGCCGCGCGGGGACTTGGAAATAATTCGGCCCCGTACGGGCCCGGAGGTAACGACCCCCGGGGCGAAAAACAACCCCGCGAGGGACTGTGTTTTTTTAGACCCGGGCACACCACACGAAAGAAAACAACGAAAACGCCCCGAATTTTAAAATTTCCGGCATTTCCCCAGCGGGGGTAACGACCGCGAGCGAAAGCAACACGC
>NW_027509504.1:0-491 GCF_048541705.1 Temnothorax americanus | reverse complement strand
CACGCACCCCCACAACCAACGCACACCCCGATATTGGGAATTCCGTGCTTTTTGCCCTAGCGGAGGGGGTGGAACGACCGCGAGCGAAAGCAACCCCGCCGCGCGGGACTTGGAAATAATTTCGGGCCCGTACGGACGCCGGGGGGGTAACGACCGCGAGCGAAAGAAACACGCCGCGAGAGGACTGTGTATATTTGACACGTCACACCCACCACGACGCAAACAGAAACACGCACGCAATTGAATTCCGGCACCCAGCGGGGGGTAACAAACCGGGCAAAGCAACACGCCGCCGGGATTTGGGAAAAAATTGGGCCCCGTACGGACGCGGAGGTGACCGCGAGCGAAAGAAACCGCCGGCGGGACTTGGAAAATTCCCCTACGGACCGGGGAGGGGGAAACCCCACAAACCCAACGCCGGAGAGGACGGGTTTTTAATTTTAAAAACCGTACACCACACGCCCCACCCACCACACGCACGCAAAATTTTT
>NW_027509503.1:0-15087 GCF_048541705.1 Temnothorax americanus | reverse complement strand
AGAACTCCGATTTGAAAAAAAAAAAAATTTTTGGGATTAGAATTTGCAGAACTGCGAAACTGCGATTTTGAAAAAAAAAAATTTTTGGGACTTAGGAAATTTGCGAACTCCGGGAATGCCGATTTGAAAAAAAAAAAAAAAATATTTGGACTAGAATTTTGCGACTCGCGAAATGCGATTAAAAAAAAAATATTTTGGATTAATTTTGAACCGCGAGACCGATTAAAAAAAAAATTTGGGATTAGAATTTGAAACTCGCGAGATGCTTAAAAAAAAAAATTTGATAGAAATTGCAGACTCGGCGAGAACTAAAAAAAAAAAAAATTTTGGACTTAGAAATTGCAGAACCGGGAACGCATTGAAAAAAAAAAATTTTGGACTGAAATTGAGAATGGCGAGACCGATTTAAAAAAAAAAATATTTTGATGAATTCAACCGCGAAGCGATTTGAAAAAAAATATTTGATTAGAATTCAGATCGCGGACCTTAAAAAAAAAAAAAAATTTTGCTGAATTCACTCGGGAAACTGCATTTTGAAAAAAAAAAAAATTTTGGACTTAGGAAATTGAACTCCGGCAAACTGCCATTAAAAAAAAAAAAATTTTGGATTAGAATTTTGCAAATCCGGCGAGAACTGCCATTTAAAAAAAAAATTTTGGACTTAAATTTGCAGAACTCCGGGAACGCGTTTGAAAAAAAAAAAATTTGGACTTAGAAATTGCAGAATCCGGCAATGCCGTTTTTGAAAAAAAAAAATTTGGACTAGAATTTTGCAGAACTCCGCGAAACTGCCATTAAAAAAAAAAAATTTTTGGCTTAGATTAGACCGGCGCTGCCGATTAAAAAAAAAAAATTTTGGATAATGCAGACTCCGGGAGAACTGCGATTTTGAAAAAAAAAATTTTTAGAATTTTGCATGCGAAGCGTTTGAAAAAAAATTTTGGATTGAATTCAATCGGAGACTCCATTAAAAAAAAAAAAAATTTTGGGATAGATTTGAACTCCGGGAGACTCATTAAAAAAAAAAAAAATTTGGCTGAATTCAACTCCGCGAACTGCATTTAAAAAAAAAATTTTGGGACTAGAATTTCACCCGGCACTGCCGATAAAAAAAAAAAAAAAAAATTTTGGATAGATTGCAACTCGCGAAACTCCTTAAAAAAAAAAATTTGATAAAATTGCAATCGCGAAACCCATTTGAAAAAAAAAATTTTGATTAATTGCAATCCGGGAGAGGAAAAAAAAAAAAAATTTTGGACTTAGAAATTGCGACCCGAGAACGCCATTAAAAAAAAAAAATTTGGCTTGGATTTGAGAATCGGAAACGCGATTAAAAAAATATTTTTGGATTAGATTTCAATCGCGAACGCGATAAAAAAAAAAAAATTTTGATAGAATTGCAGACGGGAAGCCGATTAAAAAAAAAAAAAATTTTGGGTAGATTGCAATCCGGGAAGCGTTTAAAAAAAAAAAAAAAATTTTGGTTAGAATTTGGAATCGAAATGCGATTTAAAAAAAAAAAATTTGGATAGAATTGCAGAACTCAGGCGAGAACTGCCGATTTTAAAAAAAAAAAAAAAAAATATTTTTGGGACTTATGAAATTTGGAGAACTCCGGCGAGAACTGCCGATTTAAAAAAAAAAAAAAATACTTTTTGGGATTTTTAAATTTTTGAAGAACTCGGAGGAAAACTGCCGATTTTTGAAAAAAAAAATAAAAACTTTTGGGACTTAGAAATTTTGCAGAACTCCGGCGAGAACTGCCGATTTTGAAAAAAAAAAAATACTTTTTGGGACCTTATGAAATTTTGCAGAACTCCGGCGAAAACTGCCGATTTTGAAAAAAAAAAAAATAATACTTTTTGGGACTTATGAAAATTTTGCAGAACTCCGGCGAGAACTGCCGATTTTAAAAAAAAAAAAAATATTTTTTGGGACTTATGAAATTTTGCAGATATCGGCGGAAACTGCCGATTTTTTGAAAAAAAAAAAAATACTTTTTGGGACTATTGAAATTTTGCAGAACTCCGGCGAGAACTGCCGATTTTTGAAAAAAAAAAAAAATTATTTTTGGGACTTATGAAATTTTGCAGAACTCCGGCGAGAACTGCCGATTTAAAAAAAAAAAAAAATATTTTTTGGGATTATGAAATTTTGCAGAACTCCGGCGAGAACTGCCGATTTTTGAAAAAAAAAACTTTTTGGGACTTATGAAATTTTGCAGAACTACAGCAAGAACTGCCGAATTTTGAAAAAAAAAAAATACTTTTTGGGACTTATGAAATTTTGCAGAACTCCGGCGAGAACTGCCGATTTAAAAAAAAAAAAAAAAAAATTTTTTGGGACTTATAAAATTTTGAAGAACTCCGGCGAAAACTGCCAATTTTTAAAAAAAAAAAAACTTTTTGGGATTTATAAAATTTTGCAAAACTCCGGCGAGAACTGCCGATTTTTGAAAAAAAAAAATACTTTTTGGGACTTATGAAATTTTGCAGAACTCCGGCGAGAACTGCCGATTTTTGAAAAAAAAAAAAAAAAAAATTTTTTGGGACTTAAGAAATTTTGCAGAACTCCGGCG
The DNA here is from genome assembly GCF_048541705.1 of Temnothorax americanus. Classification (NCBI taxonomy): domain Eukaryota; kingdom Metazoa; phylum Arthropoda; class Insecta; order Hymenoptera; family Formicidae; genus Temnothorax; species Temnothorax americanus. Next base: position 12,509 of record NW_027509503.1, on the reverse strand, counting down.
AGAACTGCCGATTTTTGAAAAAAAAAAAAAAAAAATACTTTTTGGGACTTATGAAATTTTGCAGAACTCCGGCGAGAACTGCCGATTTAAAAAAAAAAAAAAAAATACTTTTTGGGACTTATGAAATTTTGCAGAACTCCGGCGAGAACTGCCGATTTTTGAAAAAAAAAAAAAATTTTTGGGACTTATGAAATTTTGCAGAACTCCGGCGAGAACTGCCGATTTTTGAAAAAAAAAATATATATTTTTTGGGACTTAGGAAATTTTGCAGAACTCCGGCGAGAACTGCCGATTTTTAAAAAAAAAAAAAATACTTTTTGGGACTTATGAAATTTTGCAGAACTCCGGCGAAAACTGCCGATTTAAAAAAAAAAAAAAAATACTTTTTGGGACTTATGAAATTTTGCAGAACTCCGGCGAGAACTGCCGATTTTGAAAAAAAAAATATATTTTTTGGGACTTATAAAATTTTGCAGAACTCCGGCGAAAACTGCCGATTTTTGAAAAAAAAAATACTTTTTGGGACTTATGAAATTTTGCAGAACTCCGGCGAGAACTGCGATTTTTGAAAAAAAAAAAAAAAAAATTTTGGGACTTAGGAAATTTTGCAGAATTTTGGCGATAACTGCCGATTTTTGAAAAAAAAAATATATTTTTTGGGACTTATGAAATTTTGCAGAACTCCGGCGAGAACTGCCGATTTTTGAAAAAAAAAAAAAAAAAAATACTTTTTGGGACTTATGAAATTTTGCAGAACTCTGGCGAGAACTGCCGATTTTTGAAAGAAAAAGAAATACTTTTTGGGACTTATGAAATTTTGCAGAACTCCGGCGAGAACTGCCGATTTTTGAAAAAAAAAAATACTTTTTGGGACTTATGAAATTTTCGAGGTGTGCCCTTTGGAGGGCTGTAACTTTTGCAGAACCCCGGCAAAAACTGCCGATTTAAAAAAAAAAAATACTTTTTGGGACTTATGAAATTTTGCAGAACTCCGGCGAGAACTGCCGATTTTTGAAAAAAAAAATACTTTTTGGGACTTATGAAATTTTCGAGGTGTGACCCTTTGGAGGGCTGTAACTTTTGCAGAACTCCGGCGAGAACTGCCGATTTTTGAAAAAAAAAATACTTTTTGGGACTTATGAAATTTTGCAGAACTCCAGCAAAAACTGCCGATTTTTGAAAAAAAAAAAAACTTTTTGGGACTTATGAAATTTTTGAGGTGTGACCTTTTGGAGGGCTGTAACTTTTGCAGAACTCCGGCGAAAACTGCCGATTAAAAAAAAAAAAAAAAATACTTTTTGGGACTTATGAAATTTTGTAGAACTCCGGCGAAAACTGCCAATTTAAAAAAAAATAATACTTTTTGGGACTTATGAAATTTTGCAGAACTCCGGCGAGAACTGCCGATTTAAAAAAAAAAAAAATACTTTTTGGGACTTATGAAATTTTGCAGAACTCCGGCGAAAACTGCCAATTTTTGAAAAAAAAAAATACTTTATGAGACTTATGAAATTTTCGAGGTGTGACCTTTTGGAGGGCTGTAACTTTTGCAGAACTCCGGCGAGAACTGCCGATTTTTGAAAAAAAAAAAAATACTTTTTGGGACTTATGAAATTTTCGAGGTGTGACCTTTTGAAGGGCTGTAACTTTTGCAGAACTCCGGCGAGAACTGCCGATTTTTAAAAAAAAATACTTTTTGGGACTTATGAAATTTTGCAGAACTCCGGCGAGAACTGCCGATTTTTGAAAAAAAAAAAAAATACTTTTTGGGACTTATGAAATTTTGCAGAACTTTGCAGGACGGCAGAACTGCCGATTTTTGAAAAAAAAAAAAATACTTTTGGGACTTATGAAATTTGCAGAACTCCGGCGAAAACTGCGATTTTTGAAAAAAAAAATACTTTTGGACTATGAAATTTTCGAGGTGTGACCTTTTGGAGGGGGGTAAATTTTGCAGAACTCCGGCGAGAACTGCCGATTTTTGAAAAAAAAAAAATACTTTTTGGGACTTATGAAATTTTGCAGAACTCCGGCGAGAACTGCCAATTTTTGAAAAAAAAAATACTTTTTGGGACTTATGAAATTTTGCAGAACTCCGGCGAGAACTGCCGATTTTTGAAAAAAAAAAAAATACTTTTTGGGACTTATGAAATTTTCGAGGTGTGACCTTTTGGAGGGCTGTAACTTTTGCAGAACTCCGGCGAGAACTGCCGATTTAAAAAAAAAAAAATACTTTTTGGGACTTATGAAATTTTGCAGAACTCCGGCGAGAACTGCCGATTTTTGAAAAAAAAATACTTTTTGGGACTTATGAAATTTTCGAGGTGTGACCTTTTGGAGGGCTGTAACTTTTGCAGAACTCCGGCGAGAACTGCCGATTTTTGAAAAAAAAAAAATACTTTTTGGGACTTATGAAATTTTGCAGAACTCTGGCGAGAACTGCCGATTTTTTAAAGAAAAAATACTTTTTGGGACTTATAAAATTTTGCAGAACTCCGGCGAGAACTGCCAATTTAAAAAAAAATAATACTTTTTGGGACTTATGAAATTTTGCAGAACTCCGGCGAGAACTGCCGATTTAAAAAAAAAAAAAATACTTTTTGGGACTTATGAAATTTTGCAGAACTCCGGCGAAAACTGCCGATTTTTGAAAAAAAAAATACTTTTTGGGACTTATGAAATTTTCGAGGTGTGACCTTTTGGAGGGCTGTAACTTTTGCAGAACTCCGGCGAGAACTGCCGATTTTTGAAAAAAAAAATACTTTTTGGGACTTATGAAATTTTGCAGAACTCCGGCGAAAACTGCCGATTTTTGAAAAAAAAAAATATTTTTTGGGACTTATGAAATTTTGCAGAACTCCGGCGAAAACTGCCCATTTAAAAAAAAATAATACTTTTGGGACTTATTGAAATTTTGCAGAACTCCGGCGAGAACTGCCGATTTGAAAAAAAAAGAAAAGAAAAATACTTTTTGGGACTTATGAAATTTGCCAGAACTCCGGCGAAAACTGCCGATTTTTGAAAAAAAAATACTTTGATGAGACTTATGAAATTTTCGAGGTGTGACCCTTTGGAGGGCTGTAACTTTTGCAGAACTCCGGCGAGAACTGCCGATTTTTGAAAAAAAAAAAAAATACTTTTTGGGACTTATGAAATTTTCGAGGTGTGACCTTTTGGAGGGCTGTAACTTTTGCAGAACTCCGGCGAGAACTGCCGATTTAAAAAAAAAAAAAATACTTTTTGGGACTTATGAAATTTTGTAGAACTCCGGCGAGAACTGCCGATTTTTGAAAAAAAAAATACTTTTTGGGACTTATGAAATTTTGCAGAACTCTGGCGAGAACTGCCAATTTTTGAAAAAAAAAAACTTTTTGGGACTTATGAAATTTTGCAGAACTCCGGCGAGAACTGCCGATTTTTGAAAAAAAAATACTTTTTGGAACTTATGAAATTTTCGAGGTGTGACCCTTTGGAGGGCTGTAACTTTTGCAGAACTTCGGCGAAAACTGCCGATTTTTGAAAAAAAAATACTTTTTGGGACTTATGAAATTTTGTAGAACTCCGGCGAGAACTGCCGATTTTTGAAAAAAAAAATACTTTTAGGGACTTATGAAATTTTGCAGAACTCCGGCGAGAACTGCCGATTTTTGAAAAAAAAAATACTTTTTGGGACTTGTGAATTTTTGCAGAACTCCGGCGAAAACTGCCGATTTTTGAAAAAAAAAGAAAAAAAATACTTTTTGTGACTTATAAAATTTTGCAGAACTCCAGCAAGAACTGCCGATTTTTGAAAAAAAAAAAAAACTTTTTGGGACTTATGAAATTTTTGAGGTGTGACTCTTTGAAGGGCTGTAACTTTTGCAGAACTCCGGCGAGAACTGCCGATTTTTGAAAAAAAAAAAAAAAATATTTTTTGGGACTTATGAAATTTTGCAGAACTCCGGCGAGAACTGCCGATTTATGAAAAAAAAAATACTTTTTGGGACTTATAAAATTTTGCAGAACTCCGGCGAAAACTGCCAATTTAAAAAAAAAAATACTTTTTGGGACTTATGAAATTTTGCAGAACTCCGGCGACAACTGCCGATTAAAAAAAAAAAAAAAAATACTTTTTGGGACTTATAAAATTTTGCAGAACTCCGGCGAAAACTGCCGATTTTTGAAAAAAAAAATACATTTTGGGACTTATGAAATTTTCGAGGTGTGACCTTTTGGAGGGTTGTAACTTTTGCAGAACTCCGGCGAGAACTGCCGATTTTTGAAAAAAAAAAAAAAAAATACTTTTTGGGGAATATGAAATTTTGCAGAACTCTGGCGAGAACTGCCGATTTTTGAAAGAAAAAAAAATACTTTTTGGGACTTATGAAATTTTGCAGAACTCCGGCGAGAACTGCCGATTTTTGAAAAAAAAAAAATACTTTTTGGGACTTAAGAAATTTTCGAGGTGTGCCCTTTGGAGGGCTGTAACTTTTGCAGAACCCCGGCAAAAACTGCCGATTTTTGAAAAAAAAAATACTTTTTGGGATTTATGAAATTTTGCAGAACTCCGGCGAGAACTGCCGATTTTTGAAAAAAAAATACTTTTTGGGACTTATGAAATTTTCGAGGTGTGACCTTTTGGAGGGCTGTAACTTTTGCAGAACTCCGGCGAGAACTGCCGATTTTTGAAAAAAAAAAAAATACTTTTTGGGACTTATGAAATTTTGCAGAACTCCGGCAAAAACTGCCGATTTTTGAAAAAAAAAATATTTTTTGGGACTTATAAAATTTTGCAGAACTCCGGCGAGAACTGCCAATTTAAAAAAAAAAATACTTTTTGGGACTTATGAAATTTTGCAGAACTCCGGCGAGAACTGCCGATTTAAAAAAAAAAAAAATTCTTTTTGGGACTTATGAAATTTTGCAGAACTCCGGCGAAAACTGCCGATTTTTGAAAAAAAAAATACTTTTTGAGACTTATGAAATTTTCGAGGTGTGACCTTTTGGAGGGCTGTAACTTTTGCAGAACTCCGGCGAGAACTGCCGATTTTTGAAAAAAAAAAAAAATACTTTTTGGGACTTATGAAATTTTCGAGGTGTGACCTTTTGGAGGGCTGTAACTTTTGCAGAACTCCGGCGAGAACTGCCGATTTTTGAAAAAAAAAAATACTTTTTGGGACTTATGAAATTTTGCAGAACTCCGGCGAGAACTGCCGATTTTTGAAAAAAAAAATACTTTTTGGGACTTATGAAATTTTTGAGGTGTGACCTTTTGGAGGGCTGTAACTTTTGCAGAACTCCGGCGAGAACTGCCGATTTTTGAAAAAAAAGAAAAAAAAATACTTTTTGGGACTTATGAAATTTTCGAGGTGTGACCTTTTGGAGGGCTGTAACTTTTGCAGAACTCCGGCGAGAACTGCCGATTTTTGAAAAAAAAAAATACTTTTTGGGACTTATGAAATTTTGTAGAACTCCGGCGAGAACTGCCGATTTTTGAAAAAAAAAATACTTTTTGGGACTTATGAAATTTTGCAGAACTCCGGCGAGAACTGCCAATTTTTGAAAAAAAAAATACTTTTTGGGACTTATGAAATTTTGCAGAACTCCGGCGAGAACTGCCAATTTAAAAAAAAAAAATACTTTTTGGGACTTATGAAATTTTGCAGAACTCCGGCGACAACTGCCGATTAAAAAAAAAAAAAAAATACTTTTTGGGACTTATGAAATTTTGCAGAACTCCGGCGAAAACTGCCGATTTTTGAAAAAAAAAATACATTTTGGGACTTATGAAATTTTCGAGGTGTGACCTTTTGGAGGGCTGTAACTTTTGCAGAACTCCGGCGAGAACTGCCGATTTTTGAAAAAAAAAAAAAAAATACTTTTTGGGACTTATGAAATTTTGCAGAACTCTGGCGAGAACTGCCGATTTTTGAAAGAAAAAAAAATACTTTTTGGGACTTATGAAATTTTGCAGAACTCCGGCGAGAACTGCCGATTTTTGAAAAAAAAAAATACTTTTTGGGACTTATGAAATTTTCGAGGTGTGCCCTTTGGAGGGCTGTAACTTTTGCAGAACCCCGGCAAAAACTGCCGATTTTTGAAAAAAAAAATACTTTTTGGGACTTATGAAATTTTGCAGAACTCCGGCGAGAACTGCCGATTTTTGAAAAAAAAAATACTTTTTGGGACTTATGAAATTTTCGAGGTGTGACCCTTTGGAGGGCTGTAACTTTTGCAGAACTCCGGCGAGAACTGCCGATTTTTGAAAAAAAAAAATACTTTTTGGGACTTATGAAATTTTGCAGAATTCCGGCGAAAACTGCCGATTTTTGAAAAAAAAAAATATTTTTTGGGACTTATGAAATTTTGCAGAACTCTGGCGAGAACTGCCAATTTTTGAAAAAAAAAATACTTTTTGGGACTTATGAAATTTTGCAGAACTCCGGCGAGAACTGCCGATTTTTGAAAAAAAAAAAAAATACTTTTTGGGACTTATGAAATTTTGCAGAACTCCGGCGAAAACTGCCGATTTTTGAAAAAAAAAAATACTTTTTGGGACTTATAAAATTTTGCAGAACTCCGGCGAGAACTGCCAATTTAAAAAAAAATAATACTTTTTGGGACTTATGAAATTTTGCAGAACTCCGGCGAGAACTGCCGATTTAAAAAAAAAAAAATACTTTTTGGGACTTATGAAATTTTGCAGAACTCCGGCGAAAACTGCCGATTTTTGAAAAAAAATACTTTTTGAGACTTATGAAATTTTCGAGGTGTGACCTTTTGTAGGGCTGTAACTTTTGCAGAACTCCGGCGAGAACTGCCGATTTTTGAAAAAAAAAAAATACTTTTTGGGACTTATGAAATTTTCGAGGTGTGACCTTTTGGAGGGCTGTAACTTTTGCAGAACTCCGGCGAGAACTGCCGATTTTTGAAAAAAAAAAAATACTTTTTGGGACTTATGAAATTTTGCAGAACTCCGGCGAGAACTGCCGATTTTTGAAAAAAAAAAATACTTTTTGGGACTTATGAAATTTTCGAGGTGTGACCTTTTGGAGGGCTGTAACTTTTGCAGAACTCCGGCGAGAACTGCCGATTTTTGAAAAAAAAGAAAAAAAATACTTTTTGGGACTTATGAAATTTTCGAGGTGTGACCTTTTGGAGGGCTGTAACTTTTGCAGAACTCCGGCGAGAACTGCCGATTTAAAAAAAAAAAAATACTTTTTGGGACTTATGAAATTTTGTAGAACTCCGGCGAGAACTGCCGATTTTTGAAAAAAAAAATACTTTTTGGGACTTATGAAATTTTGCAGAACTCTGGCGAGAACTGCCAATTTTTGAAAAAAAAAAACTTTTTGGGACTTATGAAATTTTGCAGAACTCCGGCGAGAACTGCCGATTTTTGAAAAAAAAATACTTTTTGGAACTTATGAAATTTTCGAGGTGTGACCCTTTGGAGGGCTGTAACTTTTGCAGAACTTCGGCGAAAACTGCCGATTTTTGAAAAAAAAAATACTTTTTGGGACTTATGAAATTTTGTAGAACTCCGGCGAGAACAAAATACTTTTAGGGACTTATGAAATTTTGCAGAACTCCGGCGAGAACTGCCGATTTTTGAAAAAAAAAATACTTTTTGGGACTTGTGAATTTTTGCAGAACTCCGGCGAAAACTGCCGATTTTTGAAAAAAAAAGAAAAAAAATACTTTTTGTGACTTATAAAATTTTGCAGAACTCCAGCAAGAACTGCCGATTTTTGAAAAAAAAAAAAAAACTTTTTGGGACTTATGAAATTTTTGAGGTGTGACTCTTTGAAGGGCTGTAACTTTTGCAGAACTCCGGCGAGAACTGCCGATTTTTGAAAAAAAAAAAAAAAATATTTTTTGGGACTTATGAAATTTTGCAGAACTCCGGCGAGAACTGCCGATTTATGAAAAAAAAAATACTTTTTGGGACTTATAAAATTTTGCAGAACTCCGGCGAAAACTGCCAATTTAAAAAAAAAATACTTTTTGGGACTTATGAAATTTTGCAGAACTCCGGCGACAACTGCCGATTAAAAAAAAAAAAAATACTTTTTGGGACTTATAAAATTTTGCAGAACTCCGGCGAAAACTGCCGATTTTTGAAAAAAAAAATACATTTTGGGACTTATGAAATTTTCGAGGTGTGACCTTTTGGAGGGTTGTAACTTTTGCAGAACTCCGGCGAGAACTGCCGATTTTTGAAAAAAAAAAAAAAAAATACTTTTTGGGGAATATGAAATTTTGCAGAACTCTGGCGAGAACTGCCGATTTTTGAAAGAAAAAAAAATACTTTTTGGGACTTATGAAATTTTGCAGAACTCCGGCGAGAACTGCCGATTTTTGAAAAAAAAAAAAATACTTTTTGGGACTTAAGAAATTTTCGAGGTGTGCCCTTTGGAGGGCTGTAACTTTTGCAGAACCCCGGCAAAAACTGCCGAATTTGAAAAAAAAAATACTTTTTGGGATTTATGAAATTTTGCAGAACTCCGGCGAGAACTGCCGATTTTTGAAAAAAAAAAAATACTTTTTGGGACTTATGAAATTTTCGAGGTGTGACCTTTTGGAGGGCTGTAACTTTTGCAGAACTCCGGCGAGAACTGCCGATTTTTGAAAAAAAAAAAAAAAATACTTTTTGGGACTTATGAAATTTTTAAGAAATACGGCGAAAAAAGCAGATTTTTGAAAAAAAAAAGAAAAAAAATCTTTTGGGACTTATAAATTTTGCAGAACTCCGGCGAGAACTGCCGATTTTTGAAAAAAAAAAACTTTTGGGATTAAAATTTGCAGAAACTCCGGCGAGAACTGCCGATTTAAAAAAAAAAATAATATGAAATTTTGAGTGGACCTTTGGATGAACTTTTGCAGAACTCCGGCGAGAAACTGCCGATTTTGAAAAAAAAAAAATACTTTTTGGGATTTATGAAATTTTGCAGAACTCCGGCGAGAACTGCCGATTTTTGAAAAAAAAAAAAAATACTTTTTGGGACTTATAAAATTTTGCAGAACTTTGGCGAGAACTGCCGATTTTGGAAAAAAAAAACTTTTTGGGACTTATGAAATTTTGCAGAACTCCGGCGAGAACTGCCGATTTTTGAAAAAAAAAAAAAATACTTTTTGGGACTTATGAAATTTTGCAGAACTCCGGCGAAAACTGCCGATTTTTGAAAAAAAAAAAAATACTTTTTGGGACTTATGAAATTTTGCAGAACTCCGGCGAGAACTGCCGATTTAAAAAAAAAAAAAAAATACTTTTTGGGACTTATGAAATTTTGCAGAACTCCGGCGAGAACTGCCGATTTTTGAAAAAAAAAAAAAAATTTTTTTGGGACTTATGAAATTTTGCAGAACTCCGGCGAAAACTGCCGATTTTTGAAAAAAAAAATACTTTTTGGGACTTATGAAATTTTGCAGAACTCCGGCGAGAACTGCCGATTTAAAAAAAAAAACAAAAAATACTTTTTGGGACTTATGAAATTTTGCAGAACTCCGGCAAAAACTGCCAATTTTTAAAAAAAAAAAAAAACTTTTTGGGACTTATGAAATTTTTTGCAGAAATCCGGCGAGAACTGCAAATTTTTGAAAAAAAAAAAATACTTTTTGGGATTTATGAAATTTTGCAGAACTCCGGCGAGAACTGCCGATTTAAAAAAAAAAAAAAAAAAATTTTTGGGACTTATAAAATTTTGCAGAACTCCGGCGAAAACTGCCGATTAAAAAAAAAAAAAAAAAAAAAACTTTTTGGGACTTATGAAATTTTGCAGAACTCCGGCGAAAACTGCCAATTTAAAAAAAAAAAAAAATACTTTTTGGGACTTATGAAATTTTGCAGAACTCCGGCGAGAACTGCCGATTTAAAAAAAAAAAAAAAATACTTTTTGGGACTTATGAAATTTTGCAGAACTCCGGCGAAAACTGCCAATTTTTGAAAAAAAAATACCTTTGGGACTTATGAAATTTTCGAGGTGTGACCTTTTGGAGGGCTGTAACTTTTGCAAAACTCCGGCGAGAACTGCCGATTTTTGAAAAAAAAAAAAAAATACTGGTTGGGACTTATGAAATTTTGCAGAACTCCGGCGAGAACTGCCGATTTTTGAAAGAAAAAAAATAATTTTTGGGATATATGAAAATTTGCAGAACTCCGGCGAGAACTGCCGATTTTTGAAAAAAAAAAATACTTTTTGGGAAATATGAAATTTAGCAGAACTCCGGCGAGAACTGCCGATTTAAAAAAAAAAAAAATACTTTTTGGGACTTATGAAATTTTGCAGAACTCCGGCAAAAACTGCCGATTAAAAAAAAAAAAAATATTTTTTGGGACTTATGAAATTTTGCAGAACTCCGGCGAGAACTGCCGATTTTTGAAAAAAAAAAATACTTTTTGGGACTTATGAAATTTTGCAGAACTCCGGCGAGAACTGCCAATTTTTGAAAAAAAAAAAAAAATACTTTTTGGGAAATATGAAATTTAGCAGAACTCCGGCGAGAAATGCCGATTTAAAAAAAAAAATACTTTTTGGGACTTATGAAATTTTGCAGAACTCCGGCAAAAACTGCCGATTAAAAAAAAAAAAAATATTTTTTGGGACTTATGAAATTTTCGAGGTGAGACCATTTGGAGGGCTGTAACTTTTGCAGAACTCCGGCGAGAACTGCCGATTTAAAAAAAAAAAAAAAAATACTTTTTGGGAAATATGAAATTTAGCAGAACTACGGCGAGAACTGCCGATTTAAAAAAAAAAAAAAAATACTTTTTGGGATTTATGAAAATTTGCAGAACTCCGGCGAGAACTGCCGATTTAAAAAAAAAAAAATATTTTTTGGGACTTATGAAATGTTGCAGAACTCCGGCGAGAACTGCCGATTTTTGAAAAAAAAAAAATACTTTTTGGGACTTATGAAATTTTCGAGGTGTGACCCTTTGGAGGGCTGTAACTTTTGCAGAACTCCGGCGAGAACTGCCGATTTTTGAAAAAAAAAAATACTTTTTGGGAAATATGAAATTTAGCAGAACTCCGGCGAGAACTGCCGATTTAAAAAAAAAAAAAAATACTTTTTGGGACTTATGAAATTTTGCAGAACTCTGGCAAAAACTGCCGATTTAAAAAAAAAAAATATTTTTTGGGATTTATGAAATTTTGCAGAACTCCGGCAAGAACTGCCGATTTAAAAAAAAAAAAAAAAAAAAATTTTTGGGACTTATAAAATTTTGCAGAACTCCGGCGAAAACTGCCGATTAAAAAAAAAAAAAAAAAACTTTTTGGGACTTATGAAATTTTGCAGAACTCCGGCGAGAACTGCCAATTTAAAAAAAAAAAATACTTTTTGGGACTTATGAAATTTTGCAGAACTCCGGCGAGAACTGCCGATTTAAAAAAAAAAAAATACTTTTTGGGACTTATGAAATTTTGCAGAACTCCGGCGAAAACTGCCGATTTTTGAAAAAAAAATACTTTTTGGGACTTATAAAATTTTGCAGAACTCCGGCGAGAACTGCCGATTTTTGAAAAAAAAAATACTTTTTGGGACTTATAAAATTTTGCAGAACTCCAACGAGAACTGCCGATTTAAAAAAAAAATACTTTTTGGGACTTATGAAATTTTCGAGGTGTGACCCTTTGGAGGGCTGTAACTTTTGCAGAACTCCGGCAAAAACTGCCGATTTTTGAAAAAAAAAAAATACTTTTTGGGACTTATGAAATTTTGCAGAACTCCGGCGAGAACTGCCGATTTTTGAAAAAAAAAAATACTTTTTGGGACTTATAAAATTTTGCAGAACTCCGGCGAGAACTGCCGATTTTTGAAAAAAAAAATACTTTTTGGGACTTATGAAATTTTGCAGAACTCCGGCGAGAACTGCCGATTTTTGAAAAAAAAAATACTTTTTGGGACTTGTGAAATTTTGCAGAACTCCGGCGAAAACTGCCGATTTTTGAAAAAAAAGAAAAAAAATACTTTTTGGGACTTATAAAATTTTGCAGAACTCCAGCAAAAACTGCCGATTTTTGAAAAAAAAAAAAAACTTTTTGGGACTTATGAAATTTTTGAGGTGTGACCCTTTGGAGGGCTGTAACTTTTGCAGAACTCCGGCGAGAACTGCCGATTTTTGAAAAAAAAAAAAAATTCTTTGGGACTTATGAAATTTTGCAGAACTCCAGCGAGAACTGCCGATTTTTGAAAAAAAAAAAATACTTTTTGGGACTTATGAAATTTTCGAGGTGTGACCCTTTGGAGGGCTGTAACTTTTGCAGAAATCCGGCGAGAGCTGCAAATTTTTGAAAAAAAAAATACTTTTTGGGATTTATGAAATTTTGCAGAACTCCGGCGAGAACTGCCGATTTAAAAAAAAAAAAAAAAAAAAAATTTTTGGGACTTATAAAATTTTGCAGAACTCCGGCGAAAACTGCCGATTAAAAAAAAAAAAAAAAAAAAAACTTTTTGGGACTTATGAAATTTTGCAGAACTCCGGCGAGAACTGCCAATTTAAAAAAAAAAATACTTTTTGGGACTTA